>NC_070548.1:4232500-4235000 GCF_026873545.1 Fusarium falciforme
GGTGTCCAACCAGACGGGGCTCTCACCCTCTATGGCGTCCCGTTCCAGGGAACTCGGAAGGCACCTCACCAAAAGCATCCTCTACAAATTACAACTCGGGCCCGAGAGCCAGATTTCAAATTTGAGCTGTTGCCGCTTCACTCGCCGTTACTGGGGCAATCCCTGTTGGTTTCTTTTCCTCCGCTTATTGATATGCTTAAGTTCAGCGGGTATTCCTACCTGATTCGAGGTCAACATTCAGAAGTTGGGTGTTTTACGGCGTGGCCGCGCCGCTCTCCAGTTGCGAGGTGTTAGCTACTACGCAATGGAAGCTGCGGCGGGACCGCCACTGTATTTGGGGGACGGCGTTGTGCCCGCAGGGGGCTTCCGCCGATCCCCAACGCCAGGCCCGGGGGCCTGAGGGTTGTAATGACGCTCGAACAGGCATGCCCGCCAGAATACTGGCGGGCGCAATGTGCGTTCAAAGATTCGATGATTCACTGAATTCTGCAATTCACATTACTTATCGCATTTCGCTGCGTTCTTCATCGATGCCAGAGCCAAGAGATCCGTTGTTGAAAGTTTTAATTTATTTGCTTGTTTACTCAGAAGAAACATTATAGAAACAGAGTTAGGGGGTCCTCTGGCGGGGGCGGCCCGTGTTACGGGGCCGTCTGTTCCCGCCGAGGCAACGTTATAGGTATGTTCACAGGGGTTGATGAGTTGTATAACTCGGTAATGATCCCTCCGCTGGTTCACCAACGGAGACCTTGTTACGACTTTTACTTCCTCTAAATGACCGAGTTTGGAGAACTTTCCGGCCCTGAGTGGTAGTTGCCCACCTCTCTGGGCCAGTCCGAACGCCTCACTGAGCCATTCAATCGGTAGTAGCGACGGGCGGTGTGTACAAAGGGCAGGGACGTAATCAACGCAAGCTGATGACTTGCGCTTACTAGGGATTCCTCGTTGAAGAGCAATAATTGCAATGCTCTATCCCCAGCACGACGGAGTTTAACAAGATTACCCGGGCCTTTCGGCCAAGGAAGTACTCGCTGGCTCCGTCAGTGTAGCGCGCGTGCGGCCCAGAACATCTAAGGGCATCACAGACCTGTTATTGCCTCAAACTTCCATCGGCTTGAGCCGATAGTCCCTCTAAGAAGCCAGCGTACTGCCAAAGCAATACGGGCTATTTAGCAGGTTAAGGTCTCGTTCGTTATCGCAATTAAGCAGACAAATCACTCCACCAACTAAGAACGGCCATGCACCACCACCCACAAAATCAAGAAAGAGCTCTCAATCTGTCAATCCTCATTGTGTCTGGACCTGGTGAGTTTCCCCGTGTTGAGTCAAATTAAGCCGCAGGCTCCACCCCTGGTGGTGCCCTTCCGTCAATTTCTTTAAGTTTCAGCCTTGCGACCATACTCCCCCTGGAGCCCAAGCACTTTGATTTCTCGTAAGGTGCCGAACGGGTCAAAATATAACACCGTCCGATCCCTAGTCGGCATAGTTTATGGTTAAGACTACGACGGTATCTGATCGTCTTCGATCCCCTAACTTTCGTTCCTGATTAATGAAAACATCCTTGGCAAATGCTTTCGCAGTAGTTAGTCTTCAATAAATCCAAGAATTTCACCTCTGACAATTGAATACTGATGCCCCCGACTGTCCCTATTAATCATTACGGCGGTCCTAGAAACCAACAAAATAGAACCACACGTCCTATTCTATTATTCCATGCTAATGTATTCGAGCATAGGCCTGCCTGGAGCACTCTAATTTTTTCACAGTAAAAGTCCTGTTTCCCCGCCACACCCAGTGAAGGGCATGGGGTTCCACAGAGGGAAAGGCCCGGCCGGACCAGTACACGCGGTGAGGCGGACCGGCCAGCCAGGCCCAAGGTTCAACTACGAGCTTTTTAACCACAACAACTTTAATATACGCTATTGGAGCTGGAATTACCGCGGCTGCTGGCACCAGACTTGCCCTCCAATTGTTCCTCGTTAAGGGATTTAAATTGTACTCATTCCAATTACAAGACCCAAAAGAGCCCTGTATCAGTATTTATTGTCACTACCTCCCCGAGTCGGGATTGGGTAATTTGCGCGCCTGCTGCCTTCCTTGGATGTAGTAGCCGTTTCTCAGGCTCCTTCTCCGGGGTCGAGCCCTAACCCTCCGTTACCCGTTGCAACCATGTTTGGCCAATACCCAAACATCGAAAGTTGATAGGGAAGAAATTTGAATGAACCATCGCCGGCGCAAGGCCATGCGATTCGAGAAGTTATTATGAATCACCAGTGAGCCCCGGAGGGCATTGGTTTTTAATCTAATAAATACATCCCTTCCGAAGTTGGGATTTTTAGCATGTATTAGCTCTAGAATTACCACGGTTATCCATGTAGTAAGGTACTATCAAATAAACGATAACTTATATAATGAGCCATTCGCAGTTTCGCTGTATAATTGCTTATACTTAGACATGCATGGCTTAATCTTTGAGACAAGCATATGACTACTGGCAGAA
>NC_070548.1:4240000-4242500 GCF_026873545.1 Fusarium falciforme
TAACATCAGGATCGGTCGATGATGCGCCGAAGCTCTCACCTGCGTTCACTTTCATTTCGCGTAGGGGTTTGACACCCGAACACTCGCATACGAAGACGACTCCTTGGTCCGTGTTTCAAGACGGGTCACTGATGACCATTACGCCAGCATCCTTGCGAATGCGCGAACCTCAGTCCGCCACAGGGTATTACGCAGCGGGCTATAACACTCCCCGGAGAGAGCCACATTCCCGAAGCCTTTATCCCCCAGGGCGAACTGATGCTGGCCTGAGCCGGAAGAGTGCACCGGGGAGAACCCCGGATGATCAACCAAGCCCAAGTCTGGTCACAAGCGCTTCCCTTTCAACAATTTCACGTACTTTTTAACTCTCTTTTCAAAGTTCTTTTCATCTTTCGATCACTCTACTTGTGCGCTATCGGTCTCTGGCCGGTATTTAGCTTTAGAAGACATATACCTCCCATTTAGAGCAGCATTCCCAAACTACTCGACTCGTCGAAGGAGCTTTACAGAGGATCGGTGTCCAACCAGACGGGGCTCTCACCCTCTATGGCGTCCCGTTCCAGGGAACTCGGAAGGCACCTCACCAAAAGCATCCTCTACAAATTACAACTCGGGCCCGAGAGCCAGATTTCAAATTTGAGCTGTTGCCGCTTCACTCGCCGTTACTGGGGCAATCCCTGTTGGTTTCTTTTCCTCCGCTTATTGATATGCTTAAGTTCAGCGGGTATTCCTACCTGATTCGAGGTCAACATTCAGAAGTTGGGTGTTTTACGGCGTGGCCGCGCCGCTCTCCAGTTGCGAGGTGTTAGCTACTACGCAATGGAAGCTGCGGCGGGACCGCCACTGTATTTGGGGGACGGCGTTGTGCCCGCAGGGGGCTTCCGCCGATCCCCAACGCCAGGCCCGGGGGCCTGAGGGTTGTAATGACGCTCGAACAGGCATGCCCGCCAGAATACTGGCGGGCGCAATGTGCGTTCAAAGATTCGATGATTCACTGAATTCTGCAATTCACATTACTTATCGCATTTCGCTGCGTTCTTCATCGATGCCAGAGCCAAGAGATCCGTTGTTGAAAGTTTTAATTTATTTGCTTGTTTACTCAGAAGAAACATTATAGAAACAGAGTTAGGGGGTCCTCTGGCGGGGGCGGCCCGTGTTACGGGGCCGTCTGTTCCCGCCGAGGCAACGTTATAGGTATGTTCACAGGGTTGATGAGTTGTATAACTCGGTAATGATCCCTCCGCTGGTTCACCAACGGAGACCTTGTTACGACTTTTACTTCCTCTAAATGACCGAGTTTGGAGAACTTTCCGGCCCTGAGTGGTAGTTGCCCACCTCTCTGGGCCAGTCCGAACGCCTCACTGAGCCATTCAATCGGTAGTAGCGACGGGCGGTGTGTACAAAGGGCAGGGACGTAATCAACGCAAGCTGATGACTTGCGCTTACTAGGGATTCCTCGTTGAAGAGCAATAATTGCAATGCTCTATCCCCAGCACGACGGAGTTTAACAAGATTACCCGGGCCTTTCGGCCAAGGAAGTACTCGCTGGCTCCGTCAGTGTAGCGCGCGTGCGGCCCAGAACATCTAAGGGCATCACAGACCTGTTATTGCCTCAAACTTCCATCGGCTTGAGCCGATAGTCCCTCTAAGAAGCCAGCGTACTGCCAAAGCAATACGGGCTATTTAGCAGGTTAAGGTCTCGTTCGTTATCGCAATTAAGCAGACAAATCACTCCACCAACTAAGAACGGCCATGCACCACCACCCACAAAATCAAGAAAGAGCTCTCAATCTGTCAATCCTCATTGTGTCTGGACCTGGTGAGTTTCCCCGTGTTGAGTCAAATTAAGCCGCAGGCTCCACCCCTGGTGGTGCCCTTCCGTCAATTTCTTTAAGTTTCAGCCTTGCGACCATACTCCCCCCTGGAGCCCAAGCACTTTGATTTCTCGTAAGGTGCCGAACGGGTCAAAATATAACACCGTCCGATCCCTAGTCGGCATAGTTTATGGTTAAGACTACGACGGTATCTGATCGTCTTCGATCCCCTAACTTTCGTTCCTGATTAATGAAAACATCCTTGGCAAATGCTTTCGCAGTAGTTAGTCTTCAATAAATCCAAGAATTTCACCTCTGACAATTGAATACTGATGCCCCCGACTGTCCCTATTAATCATTACGGCGGTCCTAGAAACCAACAAAATAGAACCACACGTCCTATTCTATTATTCCATGCTAATGTATTCGAGCATAGGCCTGCCTGGAGCACTCTAATTTTTTCACAGTAAAAGTCCTGTTTCCCCGCCACACCCAGTGAAGGGCATGGGGTTCCACAGAGGGAAAGGCCCGGCCGGACCAGTACACGCGGTGAGGCGGACCGGCCAGCCAGGCCCAAGGTTCAACTACGAGCTTTTTAACCACAACAACTTTAATATACGCTATTGGAGCTGGAATTACCGCGGCTGCTGGCACCAGACTTGCCCTCCAATTGTTCCTCGTTAAGG
>NC_070548.1:4250000-4252500 GCF_026873545.1 Fusarium falciforme
CCCTAGTCGGCATAGTTTATGGTTAAGACTACGACGGTATCTGATCGTCTTCGATCCCCTAACTTTCGTTCCTGATTAATGAAAACATCCTTGGCAAATGCTTTCGCAGTAGTTAGTCTTCAATAAATCCAAGAATTTCACCTCTGACAATTGAATACTGATGCCCCCGACTGTCCCTATTAATCATTACGGCGGTCCTAGAAACCAACAAAATAGAACCACACGTCCTATTCTATTATTCCATGCTAATGTATTCGAGCATAGGCCTGCCTGGAGCACTCTAATTTTTTCACAGTAAAAGTCCTGTTTCCCCGCCACACCCAGTGAAGGGCATGGGGTTCCACAGAGGGAAAGGCCCGGCCGGACCAGTACACGCGGTGAGGCGGACCGGCCAGCCAGGCCCAAGGTTCAACTACGAGCTTTTTAACCACAACAACTTTAATATACGCTATTGGAGCTGGAATTACCGCGGCTGCTGGCACCAGACTTGCCCTCCAATTGTTCCTCGTTAAGGGATTTAAATTGTACTCATTCCAATTACAAGACCCAAAAGAGCCCTGTATCAGTATTTATTGTCACTACCTCCCCGAGTCGGGATTGGGTAATTTGCGCGCCTGCTGCCTTCCTTGGATGTAGTAGCCGTTTCTCAGGCTCCTTCTCCGGGGTCGAGCCCTAACCCTCCGTTACCCGTTGCAACCATGTTTGGCCAATACCCAAACATCGAAAGTTGATAGGGAAGAAATTTGAATGAACCATCGCCGGCGCAAGGCCATGCGATTCGAGAAGTTATTATGAATCACCAGTGAGCCCCGGAGGGCATTGGTTTTTAATCTAATAAATACATCCCTTCCGAAGTTGGGATTTTTAGCATGTATTAGCTCTAGAATTACCACGGTTATCCATGTAGTAAGGTACTATCAAATAAACGATAACTTATATAATGAGCCATTCGCAGTTTCGCTGTATAATTGCTTATACTTAGACATGCATGGCTTAATCTTTGAGACAAGCATATGACTACTGGCAGAATCAACCAGGTAACTATCGTTTGCCGGGGTTGGCCTACCGGCGCATGTTTCAGCGCCGGAGAGATTTCCAAGTTACTGGGTGGCGCCCGAGGGCGCGCCCGCTGAAGCGCTGCTGGCCAGGCCTGCAGCGCCGCTTTGGGCAATCCGCTTTCCCCCTCTTAGTTCCCCAGGGCGTCCTTCCGCCGCACTGATGCCCCGTAGGGCGGTGCGACTTGGGGGCCCCAGGAGGAGGACTCAGCACGCGGCTTCTACCATTGCGGTGTCCGCCACGTGTGGTTGCCTCCCGTTGCTCGGGTTTCAGGCGTGACCAGCGGCCAGCCGTCCACAGAGCCCATCCGGCAGCGGTCGGGGCAAGCCCCAGCCGCTGTATTCCAGGCATCC
This sequence comes from Fusarium falciforme, assembly GCF_026873545.1. Taxonomy (NCBI): domain Eukaryota; kingdom Fungi; phylum Ascomycota; class Sordariomycetes; order Hypocreales; family Nectriaceae; genus Fusarium; species Fusarium falciforme. The sequence continues at coordinate 4,251,410 of NC_070548.1, forward strand.
CCAGTACGGCGTGCACCCGGAGGAGCCGCTTTCGTGGGGGTCGACCAGCCACTGTGAACCCCCCGGCCGCGAGGCACGGAGCCTGCAAGCTTGTATGAAGGGACACGCAGTGGAGGTCTGCAAGATCAGGTACAGTGGGCGCAGCGCCTGTGAGGGCGCCGCTTAGAAGGTGCGCAGTGGCTTTGGCCGTTTCCAGCCGCCGCCGCTTTGCTCCCTCTCACATACCCACCGACGGACTTTTTGTGGGCCGCACGCCAGACCGGGCTCGCGGGCCACTTTTCGCGTTCCGCAAAATTCATTTGTATGGGAAAACAAAAAAATCGACTCACGGCCACCAAACGGCGAAACCATTTTGCACGCATTTTTGACATGCGGGCTCATATGAGTAAACCGACGACGGCGAGTCGAATGGTGGTCATCTCGCCTTCGTGCGACGCCTGTGGAAGGCGGGAGAGCTGTTCTTGTGCGCGCTCCAGGGTAGACGGGTGGACTCGGTGGTTTTCGGGCGCGAGCTGCCGCCTACCCGGGAGCACCCCGCCGGATTTTCCAGCTACCCTGTACCTCAGACCCACCTACCCTATACCTCCTCCAACTTCAAACGGCCGCCACGGCTTGGGGAGAGGCGGCAGCGAGGCGTGCCGTGTACCGTTGTGATGGTCTCGTCGAGACGCGTCGATTGGTGGCCCCCAATTGGTGGTGGGGGCTGTGGTTGGCGAGATGTTCTTGTTGGGTTGACTTTTTCAGAAAATTCAACTGACGAGTGCTTGAGTTGTCAGCCAAATCACAGACCCAAGAGGATTTTCCTGATTTTCCCGCCCACCCTAGAGCAAAATCGACCTACCCTGTACCAAATTTCACCAAATTTCGCCTACCCTGGAGCAAAATCGACTTACCCTGTACTAGAATCGACCTACCCTATACCGTTTTTTTTTTTTTTCACCAAGGCCAACCCGTCCACCCTGCACCAAAATTGACCTACCCTAGACTAAAATTTCACCTACCCTACACTAGATTTTTTTTCACCAAGTCCAGCCTGCCTACCCTGAACCAGACTCACCTACCCTATACCAGATTTCTATTTTCTCACCAAG
>NC_070548.1:4257500-4260000 GCF_026873545.1 Fusarium falciforme
AATTGCAATGCTCTATCCCCAGCACGACGGAGTTTAACAAGATTACCCGGGCCTTTCGGCCAAGGAAGTACTCGCTGGCTCCGTCAGTGTAGCGCGCGTGCGGCCCAGAACATCTAAGGGCATCACAGACCTGTTATTGCCTCAAACTTCCATCGGCTTGAGCCGATAGTCCCTCTAAGAAGCCAGCGTACTGCCAAAGCAATACGGGCTATTTAGCAGGTTAAGGTCTCGTTCGTTATCGCAATTAAGCAGACAAATCACTCCACCAACTAAGAACGGCCATGCACCACCACCCACAAAATCAAGAAAGAGCTCTCAATCTGTCAATCCTCATTGTGTCTGGACCTGGTGAGTTTCCCCGTGTTGAGTCAAATTAAGCCGCAGGCTCCACCCCTGGTGGTGCCCTTCCGTCAATTTCTTTAAGTTTCAGCCTTGCGACCATACTCCCCCTGGAGCCCAAGCACTTTGATTTCTCGTAAGGTGCCGAACGGGTCAAAATATAACACCGTCCGATCCCTAGTCGGCATAGTTTATGGTTAAGACTACGACGGTATCTGATCGTCTTCGATCCCCTAACTTTCGTTCCTGATTAATGAAAACATCCTTGGCAAATGCTTTCGCAGTAGTTAGTCTTCAATAAATCCAAGAATTTCACCTCTGACAATTGAATACTGATGCCCCCGACTGTCCCTATTAATCATTACGGCGGTCCTAGAAACCAACAAAATAGAACCACACGTCCTATTCTATTATTCCATGCTAATGTATTCGAGCATAGGCCTGCCTGGAGCACTCTAATTTTTTCACAGTAAAAGTCCTGTTTCCCCGCCACACCCAGTGAAGGGCATGGGGTTCCACAGAGGGAAAGGCCCGGCCGGACCAGTACACGCGGTGAGGCGGACCGGCCAGCCAGGCCCAAGGTTCAACTACGAGCTTTTTAACCACAACAACTTTAATATACGCTATTGGAGCTGGAATTACCGCGGCTGCTGGCACCAGACTTGCCCTCCAATTGTTCCTCGTTAAGGGATTTAAATTGTACTCATTCCAATTACAAGACCCAAAAGAGCCCTGTATCAGTATTTATTGTCACTACCTCCCCGAGTCGGGATTGGGTAATTTGCGCGCCTGCTGCCTTCCTTGGATGTAGTAGCCGTTTCTCAGGCTCCTTCTCCGGGGTCGAGCCCTAACCCTCCGTTACCCGTTGCAACCATGTTTGGCCAATACCCAAACATCGAAAGTTGATAGGGAAGAAATTTGAATGAACCATCGCCGGCGCAAGGCCATGCGATTCGAGAAGTTATTATGAATCACCAGTGAGCCCCGGAGGGCATTGGTTTTTAATCTAATAAATACATCCCTTCCGAAGTTGGGATTTTTAGCATGTATTAGCTCTAGAATTACCACGGTTATCCATGTAGTAAGGTACTATCAAATAAACGATAACTTATATAATGAGCCATTCGCAGTTTCGCTGTATAATTGCTTATACTTAGACATGCATGGCTTAATCTTTGAGACAAGCATATGACTACTGGCAGAATCAACCAGGTAACTATCGTTTGCCGGGGTTGGCCTACCGGCGCATGTTTCAGCGCCGGAGAGATTTCCAAGTTACTGGGTGGCGCCCGAGGGCGCGCCCGCTGAAGCGCTGCTGGCCAGGCCTGCAGCGCCGCTTTGGGCAATCCGCTTTCCCCCTCTTAGTTCCCCAGGGCGTCCTTCCGCCGCACTGATGCCCCGTAGGGCGGTGCGACTTGGGGGCCCCAGGAGGAGGACTCAGCACGCGGCTTCTACCATTGCGGTGTCCGCCACGTGTGGTTGCCTCCCGTTGCTCGGGTTTCAGGCGTGACCAGCGGCCAGCCGTCCACAGAGCCCATCCGGCAGCGGTCGGGGCAAGCCCCAGCCGCTGTATTCCAGGCATCCCCAGTACGGCGTGCACCCGGAGGAGCCGCTTTCGTGGGGGTCGACCAGCCACTGTGAACCCCCGGCCGCGAGGCACGGAGCCTGCAAGCTTGTATGAAGGGACACGCAGTGGAGGTCTGCAAGATCAGGTACAGTGGGCGCAGCGCCTGTGAGGGCGCCGCTTAGAAGGTGCGCAGTGGCTTTGGCCGTTTCCAGCCGCCGCCGCTTTGCTCCCTCTCACATACCCACCGACGGACTTTTTGTGGGCCGCACGCCAGACCGGGCTCGCGGGCCACTTTTCGCGTTCCGCAAAATTCATTTGTATGGGAAAACAAAAAAATCGACTCACGGCCACCAAACGGCGAAACCATTTTGCACGCATTTTTGACATGCGGGCTCATATGAGTAAACCGACGACGGCGAGTCGAATGGTGGTCATCTCGCCTTCGTGCGACGCCTGTGGAAGGCGGGAGAGCTGTTCTTGTGCGCGCTCCAGGGTAGACGGGTGGACTCGGTGGTTTTCGGGCGCGAGCTGCCGCCTACCCGGGAGCACCCCGCCGGATTTTCCAGCTACCCTGTACCTCAGACCCACCTACCC
>NC_070548.1:4265000-4267500 GCF_026873545.1 Fusarium falciforme
CTGGCGGGCGCAATGTGCGTTCAAAGATTCGATGATTCACTGAATTCTGCAATTCACATTACTTATCGCATTTCGCTGCGTTCTTCATCGATGCCAGAGCCAAGAGATCCGTTGTTGAAAGTTTTAATTTATTTGCTTGTTTACTCAGAAGAAACATTATAGAAACAGAGTTAGGGGGTCCTCTGGCGGGGGCGGCCCGTGTTACGGGGCCGTCTGTTCCCGCCGAGGCAACGTTATAGGTATGTTCACAGGGTTGATGAGTTGTATAACTCGGTAATGATCCCTCCGCTGGTTCACCAACGGAGACCTTGTTACGACTTTTACTTCCTCTAAATGACCGAGTTTGGAGAACTTTCCGGCCCTGAGTGGTAGTTGCCCACCTCTCTGGGCCAGTCCGAACGCCTCACTGAGCCATTCAATCGGTAGTAGCGACGGGCGGTGTGTACAAAGGGCAGGGACGTAATCAACGCAAGCTGATGACTTGCGCTTACTAGGGATTCCTCGTTGAAGAGCAATAATTGCAATGCTCTATCCCCAGCACGACGGAGTTTAACAAGATTACCCGGGCCTTTCGGCCAAGGAAGTACTCGCTGGCTCCGTCAGTGTAGCGCGCGTGCGGCCCAGAACATCTAAGGGCATCACAGACCTGTTATTGCCTCAAACTTCCATCGGCTTGAGCCGATAGTCCCTCTAAGAAGCCAGCGTACTGCCAAAGCAATACGGGCTATTTAGCAGGTTAAGGTCTCGTTCGTTATCGCAATTAAGCAGACAAATCACTCCACCAACTAAGAACGGCCATGCACCACCACCCACAAAATCAAGAAAGAGCTCTCAATCTGTCAATCCTCATTGTGTCTGGACCTGGTGAGTTTCCCCGTGTTGAGTCAAATTAAGCCGCAGGCTCCACCCCTGGTGGTGCCCTTCCGTCAATTTCTTTAAGTTTCAGCCTTGCGACCATACTCCCCCTGGAGCCCAAGCACTTTGATTTCTCGTAAGGTGCCGAACGGGTCAAAATATAACACCGTCCGATCCCTAGTCGGCATAGTTTATGGTTAAGACTACGACGGTATCTGATCGTCTTCGATCCCCTAACTTTCGTTCCTGATTAATGAAAACATCCTTGGCAAATGCTTTCGCAGTAGTTAGTCTTCAATAAATCCAAGAATTTCACCTCTGACAATTGAATACTGATGCCCCCGACTGTCCCTATTAATCATTACGGCGGTCCTAGAAACCAACAAAATAGAACCACACGTCCTATTCTATTATTCCATGCTAATGTATTCGAGCATAGGCCTGCCTGGAGCACTCTAATTTTTTCACAGTAAAAGTCCTGTTTCCCCGCCACACCCAGTGAAGGGCATGGGGTTCCACAGAGGGAAAGGCCCGGCCGGACCAGTACACGCGGTGAGGCGGACCGGCCAGCCAGGCCCAAGGTTCAACTACGAGCTTTTTAACCACAACAACTTTAATATACGCTATTGGAGCTGGAATTACCGCGGCTGCTGGCACCAGACTTGCCCTCCAATTGTTCCTCGTTAAGGGATTTAAATTGTACTCATTCCAATTACAAGACCCAAAAGAGCCCTGTATCAGTATTTATTGTCACTACCTCCCCGAGTCGGGATTGGGTAATTTGCGCGCCTGCTGCCTTCCTTGGATGTAGTAGCCGTTTCTCAGGCTCCTTCTCCGGGGTCGAGCCCTAACCCTCCGTTACCCGTTGCAACCATGTTTGGCCAATACCCAAACATCGAAAGTTGATAGGGAAGAAATTTGAATGAACCATCGCCGGCGCAAGGCCATGCGATTCGAGAAGTTATTATGAATCACCAGTGAGCCCCGGAGGGCATTGGTTTTTAATCTAATAAATACATCCCTTCCGAAGTTGGGATTTTTAGCATGTATTAGCTCTAGAATTACCACGGTTATCCATGTAGTAAGGTACTATCAAATAAACGATAACTTATATAATGAGCCATTCGCAGTTTCGCTGTATAATTGCTTATACTTAGACATGCATGGCTTAATCTTTGAGACAAGCATATGACTACTGGCAGAATCAACCAGGTAACTATCGTTTGCCGGGGTTGGCCTACCGGCGCATGTTTCAGCGCCGGAGAGATTTCCAAGTTACTGGGTGGCGCCCGAGGGCGCGCCCGCTGAAGCGCTGCTGGCCAGGCCTGCAGCGCCGCTTTGGGCAATCCGCTTTCCCCCTCTTAGTTCCCCAGGGCGTCCTTCCGCCGCACTGATGCCCCGTAGGGCGGTGCGACTTGGGGGCCCCAGGAGGAGGACTCAGCACGCGGCTTCTACCATTGCGGTGTCCGCCACGTGTGGTTGCCTCCCGTTGCTCGGGTTTCAGGCGTGACCAGCGGCCAGCCGTCCACAGAGCCCATCCGGCAGCGGTCGGGGCAAGCCCCAGCCGCTGTATTCCAGGCATCCCCAGTACGGCGTGCACCCGGAGGAGCCGCTTTCGTGGGGGTCGACCAGCCACTGTGAACCC
>NC_070548.1:4272500-4275000 GCF_026873545.1 Fusarium falciforme
TTAGAAGACATATACCTCCCATTTAGAGCAGCATTCCCAAACTACTCGACTCGTCGAAGGAGCTTTACAGAGGATCGGTGTCCAACCAGACGGGGCTCTCACCCTCTATGGCGTCCCGTTCCAGGGAACTCGGAAGGCACCTCACCAAAAGCATCCTCTACAAATTACAACTCGGGCCCGAGAGCCAGATTTCAAATTTGAGCTGTTGCCGCTTCACTCGCCGTTACTGGGGCAATCCCTGTTGGTTTCTTTTCCTCCGCTTATTGATATGCTTAAGTTCAGCGGGTATTCCTACCTGATTCGAGGTCAACATTCAGAAGTTGGGTGTTTTACGGCGTGGCCGCGCCGCTCTCCAGTTGCGAGGTGTTAGCTACTACGCAATGGAAGCTGCGGCGGGACCGCCACTGTATTTGGGGGACGGCGTTGTGCCCGCAGGGGGCTTCCGCCGATCCCCAACGCCAGGCCCGGGGGCCTGAGGGTTGTAATGACGCTCGAACAGGCATGCCCGCCAGAATACTGGCGGGCGCAATGTGCGTTCAAAGATTCGATGATTCACTGAATTCTGCAATTCACATTACTTATCGCATTTCGCTGCGTTCTTCATCGATGCCAGAGCCAAGAGATCCGTTGTTGAAAGTTTTAATTTATTTGCTTGTTTACTCAGAAGAAACATTATAGAAACAGAGTTAGGGGGTCCTCTGGCGGGGGCGGCCCGTGTTACGGGGCCGTCTGTTCCCGCCGAGGCAACGTTATAGGTATGTTCACAGGGTTGATGAGTTGTATAACTCGGTAATGATCCCTCCGCTGGTTCACCAACGGAGACCTTGTTACGACTTTTACTTCCTCTAAATGACCGAGTTTGGAGAACTTTCCGGCCCTGAGTGGTAGTTGCCCACCTCTCTGGGCCAGTCCGAACGCCTCACTGAGCCATTCAATCGGTAGTAGCGACGGGCGGTGTGTACAAAGGGCAGGGACGTAATCAACGCAAGCTGATGACTTGCGCTTACTAGGGATTCCTCGTTGAAGAGCAATAATTGCAATGCTCTATCCCCAGCACGACGGAGTTTAACAAGATTACCCGGGCCTTTCGGCCAAGGAAGTACTCGCTGGCTCCGTCAGTGTAGCGCGCGTGCGGCCCAGAACATCTAAGGGCATCACAGACCTGTTATTGCCTCAAACTTCCATCGGCTTGAGCCGATAGTCCCTCTAAGAAGCCAGCGTACTGCCAAAGCAATACGGGCTATTTAGCAGGTTAAGGTCTCGTTCGTTATCGCAATTAAGCAGACAAATCACTCCACCAACTAAGAACGGCCATGCACCACCACCCACAAAATCAAGAAAGAGCTCTCAATCTGTCAATCCTCATTGTGTCTGGACCTGGTGAGTTTCCCCGTGTTGAGTCAAATTAAGCCGCAGGCTCCACCCCTGGTGGTGCCCTTCCGTCAATTTCTTTAAGTTTCAGCCTTGCGACCATACTCCCCCTGGAGCCCAAGCACTTTGATTTCTCGTAAGGTGCCGAACGGGTCAAAATATAACACCGTCCGATCCCTAGTCGGCATAGTTTATGGTTAAGACTACGACGGTATCTGATCGTCTTCGATCCCCTAACTTTCGTTCCTGATTAATGAAAACATCCTTGGCAAATGCTTTCGCAGTAGTTAGTCTTCAATAAATCCAAGAATTTCACCTCTGACAATTGAATACTGATGCCCCCGACTGTCCCTATTAATCATTACGGCGGTCCTAGAAACCAACAAAATAGAACCACACGTCCTATTCTATTATTCCATGCTAATGTATTCGAGCATAGGCCTGCCTGGAGCACTCTAATTTTTTCACAGTAAAAGTCCTGTTTCCCCGCCACACCCAGTGAAGGGCATGGGGTTCCACAGAGGGAAAGGCCCGGCCGGACCAGTACACGCGGTGAGGCGGACCGGCCAGCCAGGCCCAAGGTTCAACTACGAGCTTTTTAACCACAACAACTTTAATATACGCTATTGGAGCTGGAATTACCGCGGCTGCTGGCACCAGACTTGCCCTCCAATTGTTCCTCGTTAAGGGATTTAAATTGTACTCATTCCAATTACAAGACCCAAAAGAGCCCTGTATCAGTATTTATTGTCACTACCTCCCCGAGTCGGGATTGGGTAATTTGCGCGCCTGCTGCCTTCCTTGGATGTAGTAGCCGTTTCTCAGGCTCCTTCTCCGGGGTCGAGCCCTAACCCTCCGTTACCCGTTGCAACCATGTTTGGCCAATACCCAAACATCGAAAGTTGATAGGGAAGAAATTTGAATGAACCATCGCCGGCGCAAGGCCATGCGATTCGAGAAGTTATTATGAATCACCAGTGAGCCCCGGAGGGCATTGGTTTTTAATCTAATAAATACATCCCTTCCGAAGTTGGGATTTTTAGCATGTATTAGCTCTAGAATTACCACGGTTATCCATGTAGTAAGGTACTATCAAATAAACGATAACTTATATAATGAGCCATTCGCA
>NC_070548.1:4280000-4282500 GCF_026873545.1 Fusarium falciforme
CTGGCTTCACCCTACACAGGCATAGTTCACCTTCTTTCGGGTCCGGCCCCGTATGCTCTTACTCAAATCCATCCGATAACATCAGGATCGGTCGATGATGCGCCGAAGCTCTCACCTGCGTTCACTTTCATTTCGCGTAGGGGTTTGACACCCGAACACTCGCATACGAAGACGACTCCTTGGTCCGTGTTTCAAGACGGGTCACTGATGACCATTACGCCAGCATCCTTGCGAATGCGCGAACCTCAGTCCGCCACAGGGTATTACGCAGCGGGCTATAACACTCCCCGGAGAGAGCCACATTCCCGAAGCCTTTATCCCCCAGGGCGAACTGATGCTGGCCTGAGCCGGAAGAGTGCACCGGGGAGAACCCCGGATGATCAACCAAGCCCAAGTCTGGTCACAAGCGCTTCCCTTTCAACAATTTCACGTACTTTTTAACTCTCTTTTCAAAGTTCTTTTCATCTTTCGATCACTCTACTTGTGCGCTATCGGTCTCTGGCCGGTATTTAGCTTTAGAAGACATATACCTCCCATTTAGAGCAGCATTCCCAAACTACTCGACTCGTCGAAGGAGCTTTACAGAGGATCGGTGTCCAACCAGACGGGGCTCTCACCCTCTATGGCGTCCCGTTCCAGGGAACTCGGAAGGCACCTCACCAAAAGCATCCTCTACAAATTACAACTCGGGCCCGAGAGCCAGATTTCAAATTTGAGCTGTTGCCGCTTCACTCGCCGTTACTGGGGCAATCCCTGTTGGTTTCTTTTCCTCCGCTTATTGATATGCTTAAGTTCAGCGGGTATTCCTACCTGATTCGAGGTCAACATTCAGAAGTTGGGTGTTTTACGGCGTGGCCGCGCCGCTCTCCAGTTGCGAGGTGTTAGCTACTACGCAATGGAAGCTGCGGCGGGACCGCCACTGTATTTGGGGGACGGCGTTGTGCCCGCAGGGGGCTTCCGCCGATCCCCAACGCCAGGCCCGGGGGCCTGAGGGTTGTAATGACGCTCGAACAGGCATGCCCGCCAGAATACTGGCGGGCGCAATGTGCGTTCAAAGATTCGATGATTCACTGAATTCTGCAATTCACATTACTTATCGCATTTCGCTGCGTTCTTCATCGATGCCAGAGCCAAGAGATCCGTTGTTGAAAGTTTTAATTTATTTGCTTGTTTACTCAGAAGAAACATTATAGAAACAGAGTTAGGGGGTCCTCTGGCGGGGGCGGCCCGTGTTACGGGGCCGTCTGTTCCCGCCGAGGCAACGTTATAGGTATGTTCACAGGGTTGATGAGTTGTATAACTCGGTAATGATCCCTCCGCTGGTTCACCAACGGAGACCTTGTTACGACTTTTACTTCCTCTAAATGACCGAGTTTGGAGAACTTTCCGGCCCTGAGTGGTAGTTGCCCACCTCTCTGGGCCAGTCCGAACGCCTCACTGAGCCATTCAATCGGTAGTAGCGACGGGCGGTGTGTACAAAGGGCAGGGACGTAATCAACGCAAGCTGATGACTTGCGCTTACTAGGGATTCCTCGTTGAAGAGCAATAATTGCAATGCTCTATCCCCAGCACGACGGAGTTTAACAAGATTACCCGGGCCTTTCGGCCAAGGAAGTACTCGCTGGCTCCGTCAGTGTAGCGCGCGTGCGGCCCAGAACATCTAAGGGCATCACAGACCTGTTATTGCCTCAAACTTCCATCGGCTTGAGCCGATAGTCCCTCTAAGAAGCCAGCGTACTGCCAAAGCAATACGGGCTATTTAGCAGGTTAAGGTCTCGTTCGTTATCGCAATTAAGCAGACAAATCACTCCACCAACTAAGAACGGCCATGCACCACCACCCACAAAATCAAGAAAGAGCTCTCAATCTGTCAATCCTCATTGTGTCTGGACCTGGTGAGTTTCCCCGTGTTGAGTCAAATTAAGCCGCAGGCTCCACCCCTGGTGGTGCCCTTCCGTCAATTTCTTTAAGTTTCAGCCTTGCGACCATACTCCCCCTGGAGCCCAAGCACTTTGATTTCTCGTAAGGTGCCGAACGGGTCAAAATATAACACCGTCCGATCCCTAGTCGGCATAGTTTATGGTTAAGACTACGACGGTATCTGATCGTCTTCGATCCCCTAACTTTCGTTCCTGATTAATGAAAACATCCTTGGCAAATGCTTTCGCAGTAGTTAGTCTTCAATAAATCCAAGAATTTCACCTCTGACAATTGAATACTGATGCCCCCGACTGTCCCTATTAATCATTACGGCGGTCCTAGAAACCAACAAAATAGAACCACACGTCCTATTCTATTATTCCATGCTAATGTATTCGAGCATAGGCCTGCCTGGAGCACTCTAATTTTTTCACAGTAAAAGTCCTGTTTCCCCGCCACACCCAGTGAAGGGCATGGGGTTCCACAGAGGGAAAGGCCCGGCCGGACCAGTACACGCGGTGAGGCGGACCGGCCAGCCAGGCCCAAGGTTCAACTACGAGCTTTTTAACCACAACAACTT
>NC_070548.1:4290000-4292500 GCF_026873545.1 Fusarium falciforme
GACCATACTCCCCCTGGAGCCCAAGCACTTTGATTTCTCGTAAGGTGCCGAACGGGTCAAAATATAACACCGTCCGATCCCTAGTCGGCATAGTTTATGGTTAAGACTACGACGGTATCTGATCGTCTTCGATCCCCTAACTTTCGTTCCTGATTAATGAAAACATCCTTGGCAAATGCTTTCGCAGTAGTTAGTCTTCAATAAATCCAAGAATTTCACCTCTGACAATTGAATACTGATGCCCCCGACTGTCCCTATTAATCATTACGGCGGTCCTAGAAACCAACAAAATAGAACCACACGTCCTATTCTATTATTCCATGCTAATGTATTCGAGCATAGGCCTGCCTGGAGCACTCTAATTTTTTCACAGTAAAAGTCCTGTTTCCCCGCCACACCCAGTGAAGGGCATGGGGTTCCACAGAGGGAAAGGCCCGGCCGGACCAGTACACGCGGTGAGGCGGACCGGCCAGCCAGGCCCAAGGTTCAACTACGAGCTTTTTAACCACAACAACTTTAATATACGCTATTGGAGCTGGAATTACCGCGGCTGCTGGCACCAGACTTGCCCTCCAATTGTTCCTCGTTAAGGGATTTAAATTGTACTCATTCCAATTACAAGACCCAAAAGAGCCCTGTATCAGTATTTATTGTCACTACCTCCCCGAGTCGGGATTGGGTAATTTGCGCGCCTGCTGCCTTCCTTGGATGTAGTAGCCGTTTCTCAGGCTCCTTCTCCGGGGTCGAGCCCTAACCCTCCGTTACCCGTTGCAACCATGTTTGGCCAATACCCAAACATCGAAAGTTGATAGGGAAGAAATTTGAATGAACCATCGCCGGCGCAAGGCCATGCGATTCGAGAAGTTATTATGAATCACCAGTGAGCCCCGGAGGGCATTGGTTTTTAATCTAATAAATACATCCCTTCCGAAGTTGGGATTTTTAGCATGTATTAGCTCTAGAATTACCACGGTTATCCATGTAGTAAGGTACTATCAAATAAACGATAACTTATATAATGAGCCATTCGCAGTTTCGCTGTATAATTGCTTATACTTAGACATGCATGGCTTAATCTTTGAGACAAGCATATGACTACTGGCAGAATCAACCAGGTAACTATCGTTTGCCGGGGTTGGCCTACCGGCGCATGTTTCAGCGCCGGAGAGATTTCCAAGTTACTGGGTGGCGCCCGAGGGCGCGCCCGCTGAAGCGCTGCTGGCCAGGCCTGCAGCGCCGCTTTGGGCAATCCGCTTTCCCCCTCTTAGTTCCCCAGGGCGTCCTTCCGCCGCACTGATGCCCCGTAGGGCGGTGCGACTTGGGGGCCCCAGGAGGAGGACTCAGCACGCGGCTTCTACCATTGCGGTGTCCGCCACGTGTGGTTGCCTCCCGTTGCTCGGGTTTCAGGCGTGACCAGCGGCCAGCCGTCCACAGAGCCCATCCGGCAGCGGTCGGGGCAAGCCCCAGCCGCTGTATTCCAGGCATCCCCAGTACGGCGTGCACCCGGAGGAGCCGCTTTCGTGGGGGTCGACCAGCCACTGTGAACCCCCCGGCCGCGAGGCACGGAGCCTGCAAGCTTGTATGAAGGGACACGCAGTGGAGGTCTGCAAGATCAGGTACAGTGGGCGCAGCGCCTGTGAGGGCGCCGCTTAGAAGGTGCGCAGTGGCTTTGGCCGTTTCCAGCCGCCGCCGCTTTGCTCCCTCTCACATACCCACCGACGGACTTTTTGTGGGCCGCACGCCAGACCGGGCTCGCGGGCCACTTTTCGCGTTCCGCAAAATTCATTTGTATGGGAAAACAAAAAAATCGACTCACGGCCACCAAACGGCGAAACCATTTTGCACGCATTTTTGACATGCGGGCTCATATGAGTAAACCGACGACGGCGAGTCGAATGGTGGTCATCTCGCCTTCGTGCGACGCCTGTGGAAGGCGGGAGAGCTGTTCTTGTGCGCGCTCCAGGGTAGACGGGTGGACTCGGTGGTTTTCGGGCGCGAGCTGCCGCCTACCCGGGAGCACCCCGCCGGATTTTCCAGCTACCCTGTACCTCAGACCCACCTACCCTATACCTCCTCCAACTTCAAACGGCCGCCACGGCTTGGGGAGAGGCGGCAGCGAGGCGTGCCGTGTACCGTTGTGATGGTCTCGTCGAGACGCGTCGATTGGTGGCCCCCAATTGGTGGTGGGGGCTGTGGTTGGCGAGATGTTCTTGTTGGGTTGACTTTTTCAGAAAATTCAACTGACGAGTGCTTGAGTTGTCAGCCAAATCACAGACCCAAGAGGATTTTCCTGATTTTCCCGCCCACCCTAGAGCAAAATCGACCTACCCTGTACCAAATTTCACCAAATTTCGCCTACCCTGGAGCAAAATCGACTTACCCTGTACTAGAATCGACCTACCCTATACCGCATTTTTTTTTTTTTTCACCAAGGCCAACCCGTCCACCCTGCACCAAAATTGACCTACCCTAGACTAAAATTTCACCTACCCTACACTAG
>NC_070548.1:4297500-4301033 GCF_026873545.1 Fusarium falciforme
GGGCGGTGTGTACAAAGGGCAGGGACGTAATCAACGCAAGCTGATGACTTGCGCTTACTAGGGATTCCTCGTTGAAGAGCAATAATTGCAATGCTCTATCCCCAGCACGACGGAGTTTAACAAGATTACCCGGGCCTTTCGGCCAAGGAAGTACTCGCTGGCTCCGTCAGTGTAGCGCGCGTGCGGCCCAGAACATCTAAGGGCATCACAGACCTGTTATTGCCTCAAACTTCCATCGGCTTGAGCCGATAGTCCCTCTAAGAAGCCAGCGTACTGCCAAAGCAATACGGGCTATTTAGCAGGTTAAGGTCTCGTTCGTTATCGCAATTAAGCAGACAAATCACTCCACCAACTAAGAACGGCCATGCACCACCACCCACAAAATCAAGAAAGAGCTCTCAATCTGTCAATCCTCATTGTGTCTGGACCTGGTGAGTTTCCCCGTGTTGAGTCAAATTAAGCCGCAGGCTCCACCCCTGGTGGTGCCCTTCCGTCAATTTCTTTAAGTTTCAGCCTTGCGACCATACTCCCCCTGGAGCCCAAGCACTTTGATTTCTCGTAAGGTGCCGAACGGGTCAAAATATAACACCGTCCGATCCCTAGTCGGCATAGTTTATGGTTAAGACTACGACGGTATCTGATCGTCTTCGATCCCCTAACTTTCGTTCCTGATTAATGAAAACATCCTTGGCAAATGCTTTCGCAGTAGTTAGTCTTCAATAAATCCAAGAATTTCACCTCTGACAATTGAATACTGATGCCCCCGACTGTCCCTATTAATCATTACGGCGGTCCTAGAAACCAACAAAATAGAACCACACGTCCTATTCTATTATTCCATGCTAATGTATTCGAGCATAGGCCTGCCTGGAGCACTCTAATTTTTTCACAGTAAAAGTCCTGTTTCCCCGCCACACCCAGTGAAGGGCATGGGGTTCCACAGAGGGAAAGGCCCGGCCGGACCAGTACACGCGGTGAGGCGGACCGGCCAGCCAGGCCCAAGGTTCAACTACGAGCTTTTTAACCACAACAACTTTAATATACGCTATTGGAGCTGGAATTACCGCGGCTGCTGGCACCAGACTTGCCCTCCAATTGTTCCTCGTTAAGGGATTTAAATTGTACTCATTCCAATTACAAGACCCAAAAGAGCCCTGTATCAGTATTTATTGTCACTACCTCCCCGAGTCGGGATTGGGTAATTTGCGCGCCTGCTGCCTTCCTTGGATGTAGTAGCCGTTTCTCAGGCTCCTTCTCCGGGGTCGAGCCCTAACCCTCCGTTACCCGTTGCAACCATGTTTGGCCAATACCCAAACATCGAAAGTTGATAGGGAAGAAATTTGAATGAACCATCGCCGGCGCAAGGCCATGCGATTCGAGAAGTTATTATGAATCACCAGTGAGCCCCGGAGGGCATTGGTTTTTAATCTAATAAATACATCCCTTCCGAAGTTGGGATTTTTAGCATGTATTAGCTCTAGAATTACCACGGTTATCCATGTAGTAAGGTACTATCAAATAAACGATAACTTATATAATGAGCCATTCGCAGTTTCGCTGTATAATTGCTTATACTTAGACATGCATGGCTTAATCTTTGAGACAAGCATATGACTACTGGCAGAATCAACCAGGTAACTATCGTTTGCCGGGGTTGGCCTACCGGCGCATGTTTCAGCGCCGGAGAGATTTCCAAGTTACTGGGTGGCGCCCGAGGGCGCGCCCGCTGAAGCGCTGCTGGCCAGGCCTGCAGCGCCGCTTTGGGCAATCCGCTTTCCCCCTCTTAGTTCCCCAGGGCGTCCTTCCGCCGCACTGATGCCCCGTAGGGCGGTGCGACTTGGGGGCCCCAGGAGGAGGACTCAGCACGCGGCTTCTACCATTGCGGTGTCCGCCACGTGTGGTTGCCTCCCGTTGCTCGGGTTTCAGGCGTGACCAGCGGCCAGCCGTCCACAGAGCCCATCCGGCAGCGGTCGGGGCAAGCCCCAGCCGCTGTATTCCAGGCATCCCCAGTACGGCGTGCACCCGGAGGAGCCGCTTTCGTGGGGGTCGACCAGCCACTGTGAACCCCCGGCCGCGAGGCACGGAGCCTGCAAGCTTGTATGAAGGGACACGCAGTGGAGGTCTGCAAGATCAGGTACAGTGGGCGCAGCGCCTGTGAGGGCGCCGCTTAGAAGGTGCGCAGTGGCTTTGGCCGTTTCCAGCCGCCGCCGCTTTGCTCCCTCTCACATACCCACCGACGGACTTTTTGTGGGCCGCACGCCAGACCGGGCTCGCGGGCCACTTTTCGCGTTCCGCAAAATTCATTTGTATGGGAAAACAAAAAAATCGACTCACGGCCACCAAACGGCGAAACCATTTTGCACGCATTTTTGACATGCGGGCTCATATGAGTAAACCGACGACGGCGAGTCGAATGGTGGTCATCTCGCCTTCGTGCGACGCCTGTGGAAGGCGGGAGAGCTGTTCTTGTGCGCGCTCCAGGGTAGACGGGTGGACTCGGTGGTTTTCGGGCGCGAGCTGCCGCCTACCCGGGAGCACCCCGCCGGATTTTCCAGCTACCCTGTACCTCAGACCCACCTACCCTATACCTCCTCCAACTTCAAACGGCCGCCACGGCTTGGGGAGAGGCGGCAGCGAGGCGTGCCGTGTACCGTTGTGATGGTCTCGTCGAGACGCGTCGATTGGTGGCCCCCAATTGGTGGTGGGGGCTGTGGTTGGCGAGATGTTCTTGTTGGGTTGACTTTTTCAGAAAATTCAACTGACGAGTGCTTGAGTTGTCAGCCAAATCACAGACCCAAGAGGATTTTCCTGATTTTCCCGCCCACCCTAGAGCAAAATCGACCTACCCTGTACCAAATTTCACCAAATTTCGCCTACCCTGGAGCAAAATCGACTTACCCTGTACTAGAATCGACCTACCCTATACCGCATTTTTTTTTTTTTCACCAAGGCCAACCCGTCCACCCTGCACCAAAATTGACCTACCCTAGACTAAAATTTCACCTACCCTACACTAGATTTTTTTTCACCAAGTCCAGCCTGCCTACCCTGAACCAGACTCACCTACCCTATACCAGATTTCTATTTTCTCACCAAGCCAAACCCGCCTACCCTGCACCTGGCTGAAATTCTTTTCACCAAGTCAGACGCGGCCGTCAGGTTGATGGTCCCTCTGTAGAGACCCCTGGGGAAAAAAATTTGTCCCTGCCAAGACAAGCACACCGCCACCGCGCGCGTTAACAACTTTTTTGATTTTACCTACCCTGCGGTTCTGGGCGGGCCCCCGCCCGGCCAGATCTCCCCTCTCACATACCCACCGAAGGATTCTTTGTGAGCCGCACGCCAGACCGGGCTCGCGGGCCACTTTTCGCGTTCCGCAAAATTCATTTGTATGGGAAAACAAAAAAATCGACTCACGGCCACCAAACGGCGGAACCATCTTGCACGCATTTTTAACATGCGGGCTCATATGAAGCGCCTCCCCGAGACGGGTCGAATGGTGGTGTTCTCGCGTCCGTACGACGCCTGTGGAA